>NW_027139252.1:0-2500 GCF_035084215.1 Heptranchias perlo
TTCTCTCTCTCTCTCTCCACCTGTCCCTCTCTCTATCTATCTCTCTCTCTCTCTCTCCACCTGTCCCTCTCTCTATCTCTCTCTCTCTCTCTCTCCACCTGTCCCTCTCTCTATCTCTCTCTCTCTCTCTCCACCTGTCCCTCTCTCTATCTATCTCTCTCTCTCTCTTCACACCTGTCCCTCTCTCTCTCTCCACCTGTCCCTCTCTCTATCTCTCTCTCCACCTGTCCCTCTCTCTATCTCTCTCTCCACCTGTCCCTCTCTCTATCTCTCTCTCCACCTGTCCCTCTCTCTATCTCTCTCTCCACCTGTCCCTCTCTCTCTCTCTCTCTCCACCTGTCCCTCTCTCTATCTCTCTCTCCACCTGTCCCTCTCTCTCTCTATCTCTCTCTCCACCTGTCCCTCTCTCTCTATCTCTCTCTCCACCTGTCCCTCTCTCTCTCTCTCTCTCTCCACCTGTCCCTCTCTCGCTCTCTCTCTCTCCACCTGTCCCTCTCTATATCTCTCTCTCCACCTGTCCCTCTCTATATCTCTCTCTCCACCTGTCCCTCTCTCTATCTCTCTCTCCACCTGTCCCTATCTCTCTCTCTCTCTCTCTCTCCACCTGTCCCTCTCTCTCTCTCTCTCTCCACCTGTCCCTCTCTCTATCTCTCTCTCCACCTGTCCCTCTCTCTATCTCTCTCTCCACCTGTCCCTCTCTCTATCTCTCTCTCCACCTGTCCCTCTCTCTATCTCTCTCTCCACCTGTCCCTCTCTCTCCACCTGTCCCTCTCTCTCCACCTGTCCCTCTCTCTCCACCTGTCCCTCTCTCTCCACCTGTCCCTCTCTCTCCACCTGTCCCTCTCTCTCCACCTGTCCCTCTCTCTCCACCTGTCCCTCTCTCTCCACCTGTCCCTCTCTCTCTCTCTCTCTCCACCTGTCCCTCTCTCTCTCTCTCTCCACCTGTCCCTCTCTCTCTCTCTCCACCTGTCCCTCTCTCTCTCTCCACCTGTCCCTCTCTCTATCTCTCTCTCCACCTGTCCCTCTCTCTCTCTCCACACCTGTCCCTCTCTCTCTCTCTCTCTCTCTCCACCTGTCCCTCTCTCTCTCTCTCTCTCTCCACCTGTCCCTCTCTCTCTCTCTCTCTCTCCGCCTGTCCCTCTCTCTCTATCTCTCTCTCCACCTGTCCCTCTCTCTATCTCTCTCTCCACCTGTCCCTCTCTCTATCTCTCTCTCCACCTGTCCCTCTCTCTATCTCTCTCTCCACCTGTCCCTCTCTCTATCTCTCTCTCCACCTGTCCCTCTCTATCTCTCTCTCCACCTGTCCCTCTCTATCTCTCTCTCCACCTGTCCCTCTCTATCTCTCTCTCCACCTGTCCCTCTCTCTCTCTCTCTCTCCACCTGTCCCTCTCTCTATCTCTCTCTCCACCTGTCCCTCTCTCTATCTCTCTCTCCACCTGTCCCTCTCTCTCTCTCCACCTGTCCCTCTCTCTCTCTCTCCACCTGTCCCTCTCTCTCTCTTCACCTGTCCCTCTCTCTCTCTCCACCTGTCCCTCTCTCTATCTCTCTCTCACCTGTCCCTCTCTCTCCACCTGTCCCTCTCTCTCTCTCTCCACCTGTCCCTCTCTCTCTCTCCACCTGTCCCTCTCTCTCTCCACCTGTCCCTCTCTCTCTCTCCACACCTGTCCCTCTCTCTCTCTCTACACCTGTCTCTCTCTCTCTCCACCTGTCCCTCTCTCTCTCTCTCTCTCTCCACCTGTCCCTCTCCCTCTCTCTCTCTCCACCTGTCCCTCTCTCTATCTCTCTCTCCACCTGTCCCTCTCTCTTTCTCTCTCTCCACCTGTCCCTCTCTCTTTCTCTCTCTCCACCTGTCCCTCTCTCTATCTCTCTCTCTCTATCTCTCTCTCCACCTGTCCCTCTCTATCTCTCTCCACCTGTCCCTCTCTATCTCTCTCTCCACCTGTCCCTCTCTCTCTCTCTCCACCTGTCCCTCTCTCTCTCTCTCTCTCCACCTGTCCCTCTCTCTCTCTCTCTCTCCACCTATCCCTCTCTCTCTCTCCACACCTGTCCCTCTCTCTCTCTCCACCTGTCCCTCTCTATCTCTCTCTCCACCTGTCCCTCTCTCTATCTCTCTCTCCACCTGTCCCTCTCTATATCTCTCTCTCCACCTGTCCCTCTCTCTATCTCTCTCTCCACCTGTCCCTCTCTCTCTCTCTCTCTCTCCACCTGTCCCTCTCTCTATCTCTCTCTCCACCTGTCCCTCTCTCTATCTCTCTCTCCACCTGTCCCTCTCTCTATCTCTCTCTCCACCTGTCCCTCTCTCTATCTCTCTCTCCACCTGTCCCTCTCTCTCCACCTGTCCCTCTCTCTCCACCTGTCCCTCTCTCTCCACCTGTCCCTCTCTCTCCACCTGTCCCTCTCTCTCCACCTGTCCCTCTCTCTCCACCTGTCCCTCTCTCTCCACCTGTCCCTCTCTCTCCACCTGTCCCTCTCTCTCTCTCTCTCTCCACCTGTCCCTCTC